>NC_133495.1:5318818-5322298 GCF_025370935.1 Choristoneura fumiferana | reverse complement strand
CGAAGTCGGTGATCAGCACGACCCAGCAGGATGGATTGAAACCCATAGTATGTAGGTGAGGTAGACGACTATTTTGTTCCACTGCTGCTGGTCGTGATGAGTCACCGACTTCGAGCTAGTAAGTACCTAGAAAAATTTCAAGGGTTTTGTAGTAGGTTCCATTTTTTGTTATTTTTTTTTTGGAGTGGTTTCTTTTTTGTTAAAAATTTCTTTATACTTTTAAACACTACCCTGTTCTGAGGCTGTCATAATTATAAATCAAAAAGCCAGAATGTACTCTTAACAATCCAAGACTATTACGCTTCACCAAGATTTCGCAAGATGACAAAGCAACACAGCAAAATTTTGCATGCCTAAACAATATTTTGTGGAACCAAAATGTTACATTATTTCCTCGCGGTACGGGGGCCACGTCATATCCGTAAGAAAACTAAGATTTCCCCCAAGTTCTTTGAGAAAAGGATAAATCGTGACAAGTGTCCGTACTCCCGGGGATTTGGCAAACTTGTCGTTGACAGTCGAGGATTTACTTTGCAGCCGAGTTTTGCTGCGGCTATAGTATTTTTAAAATTTTAGTTGCCTAGTTCTTAGGTGGCTTCAATTTGGATGATTCAGAAAGAAAATGCTGAGACAAAATCTATGTTTGATACAGTTAAGTGACATATTTAAGGTGATTGCTTTTTAGAATAATAAGCTCAAATTAGTTTTGTTGAATCTCCATTAAATGAGTAAACATTATTCGCAGCAAAGCAGAAATATAGGCCTAATCCACTGTGAAATTTATTCATTGAATATGATAATAATATCACTTGTAGCAGGTCTTTGTTTTGAAACTCGAATTGTATGTACCTACGTAAACTTTTTATTACATAAAATAAAGAAACAAACACAATCTACAAACGTTGATAATAGTTAAATACAATTTTTAAATAATAATACATTAAACAGGTACCTAACATAAATATAAAATAGCATGGGAGTAAGTTGCCACTGATTTTAGAGCCTCAATTCAATCTACTTGCTGTATAAAAACATGACATTATTTTGGTATAAAAACTAAAAATTGTATTACAATTACCTTCACCTTTTCACCTCTACGAACAATAAATAGTAATTAAATTAATAAAGAAATGTTTTCCAAAATTTAAGGAATAGAGGTAGGTAATTGTAATAAAACTGTTCATTTTTTAACCAAAATAATGTCATGTTTTTATACGCCAAGAAGATTGAAATTAGGCTCTAAAATCAGCGGTAATTTAATAATTAATCGAAGACTCTTGAGACCCTTGGTACGTGAGGTCCTAGCGCTTTGAAACTTCATAAAAAAATAACTTAGAGGTGAGTAGAAGTCACAGAGGACCGAAGAGCTGGCAGCTTCCTCGGACAAAGGATTAGCTTAGCTGTTCAAAGATGGAACACTGCCGGCATCATCGGTAGCTTGCCTAAGGAGACTGTTCTAGATAAATAATTTGTTTTATAGGTAAATCACTTAAGAAGATGACCCGTAGTAGTAAGTGACGTATCTAGGCCCATATTGATAATTTGACGTTCCATATAAAAAAAAAAACTTAAGTCTCATATATATTCTGTGCACTACTACATACACCAGAGGACGTATTGCCTTACGTTTCTGGCGCTTGCGATCGCAATCAAATGACAGATTTCGCATACAAAAACTGTCATTTGATTGCGATAGCGAGGGTCAGAAACTTTAGGCAATACGGCTTCAGGTCATCTTTTTAAGTTTTTACCTATAGTTTTCCGTTTTAGCCAAAATGGCAAAAACGGAACCCTTATAGTTTCGCCATGTCTGTCTGTCAAGGAGATATAATAAGTCTTAAAATATAACTAAACTACTTTTAGAGCAAGCTGAGTCAGACATTTTAAGTAACAAGTGAAAACACAAAATATTAGTTCTATCCCTACTCCCCGCAATCCCTTATCACCCCGTTTTATGGTTATAGTTGAGCATCAGGAATAAAATGGCAAAAACGGAACCCTTATAGTTTCGCAATGACTTTGCTTTGCCGCGGCTTTGCTCAGGGACTATCAATGCTAGAAAGCTGTAATCTTTCACGGATATATGAAAACTATGCCGACAAAATTACAATTAAAAATTCAAAAAAAAGTTTTTTAGGGTACTTACCTCCCAAAGACGTAAAGTGGAGGTGTTTTTTTTTTCATCCAACTCTATTGTGTGGGGTATCGTTGGAGAGGTCTTTTAAGACCATTAGGGGGTTGCTAGTTGCTAGATTTTTTGATTCCTTGATTTGTTTGCGAAATATTCAACTTTAAAGTTCCATTTTTTATTAAAATCTAGCGTTCCTGCTAAAACCGGCCCTCTAAAACTAAACCGGTGAGTGGAAAAATTTGAAAAAAATCAGGATGATAGTAAGTATGTCAAACTTACAAGGAAAACTATAAAGGTTAAGTTTGCTTGAAAATTATTAGTAGTTTAAAAGTAAATAGCAGCCTAAGGTATACAATTTACCTAAACTTGGAAGATTCCGTATAAAATACGAAATCATTAGAAAAATATTACTTAATTTTTTCGTAATTGCTACGGCACCGTATTTTGGGCGTGTCCGACACGTTCTTGGCCGGTTTTTATGACACAAACATATAATTTAATTACTACAATTAATCTTAAATATTTGTGAGCGTATGAAAATATATCAAACTTTGATAGAACTCGACAACATCAAGCAATTTCGCAAACAAAACCACAGCACCCAACAAGTTGTAATAACTCAGGTAGGAAACTTACCAACAACTAAGTCACGGTTGTTTCCAACTCCCCTATGTTACTAATTGGCACAAAAAGAGCAAGAATAGCAATTTGGGGACATTTATTTTTGTTGAGAAATACTTGGCCAATTACGCCACTATCGAGGCAAGTTTGGCGACAGTAATGATTTAGGCATTGAGTTTTGGAACAGAAAAAGTTCATGACGAATAATAGATTTTGCTACTTGATACAAACATTACAATATTTTTACTAGCCGCAAGGGCCCCTTGGATAGGAAATTGTCGTTTTTTTTTTATTCGACTGGATGGCAAACGAGCAAGTGGGTCTCCTGATGGTAAGAGATCACCATCGCCATAAACATGTGCAACAACAGGGGTATTGCAGATGCGTTGCCCCTAGAGGCCTAAGATGGGATACCTCAAGTGATAGTAATTTCGCCGGCTGTCTTACTCTACGCCGAAACACAACAGTCCAAGCACTGCTGCTTCACGGCAGGATTAGCGAGCAAGATGGTGGTAGCAATCCGGGCGGACCTTGCACAAGGTCCTACCATCTGCAATAAGCTCTCGTTATGTAGACAATAATTTATAAAATTACTAAATTAAAAGGTTTAACTCACGATTACAAGTCAGGGACGGTCCAACTAGTTTCGATCTTTCCGGAAGATCGTTTTCATAGGTGAGTGCGTTCACAACGATGCGACACGGAATGCGGGGAACGCCACCAAAATA